>NW_027122561.1:0-24893 GCF_030686945.1 Centruroides vittatus
ATGATTTTCTACATTTTAAATAGTAACTAAATTTTTAAATGCTTTATCTTCCTAACAAATACCTAAAATATTTTAGTTTTGATTACTTCACGTCTTTGAGAAAAAGTCTGATATAGCAACACACAACTTCCTTTATTATTGATAATACTGTAGTGCTACTGTACTAATTATTATTATTTTTTTGTTTCTCATTCTTTCCTTCTCTTCTTAAAATTTTTCCCTTTCCTACTCTTCTTTTTTTACCCTTCATTCCTTGTACATTCTATTATTGTCTTTCTGTTTTATCTTGTCTTTTACCACATTTTTTCAGCAATCCAGTGAGGACTGATGGTTTGGCTTGGGGAGCCATGTGCATAGAGGAGGACCAGACTCTACAGAAAGATATAAAAAGACGTAAGAACAAGAGTAAAGGGCTTTTTTTCCTCTTGGTTTGGGGTTGAGTTTTGGTAATATGCACCATTGGACTCAACCCCAAACACATCAATTGAAGAGGACAAGCATGAAGAAAAACAATTGTGGTCTAGAGAAAAAGCTCAGAACTTTCAAGGAGGATAAAAATGGATTCAATTCATCCCCATCAGACAGTATCAGACTGATGAGATCAAGAAGATTCACACCAGATGTGGATATTAACCATGTGTCATTTGTGAATGATATTTGTTTTCAAGTGAGTGAAAAAAGTGGTGATTGCAACAAATGTTGTCTATTCCATGGTATTGACTTGCCTCCTAATTTTTCTTCTTTCTTCACTCTCACATCTAATACTTACCTTCCTAATAGATTTAGATAAATGCATATCACATATTCAGTATACAAGTTATTTCCATATTGTCGGTTACAAATTTGCATATCGCATATTTAGTTTATAAGTTATTTCTGTATTGTTGGTTTAAAGTTAGGTATCTGAATTATAATGAAATTGCCCATTAGTGAACAAAAGAGCAAGGGATTTAGTTGCCAAACTTTGTAACCATTTGAATAGTTTGTTTAGTAAAGTTATTGATTAATCAAATCATTTGTTGTGGTATCAGTTCCTTATCATTTGTGTATTATGAGAGTTTCACAATATATTATGAATAGTAGTGAAAAACAATGAATATATAGATCTTTAATCCTATAATCTAGAAATTTTTGATCCTACTGACATGAATTATACATTATTATTCTACACATATCTAATATGCTAATAAGTTCTGATATAAATATAAATGTCTACAATTCAAGTTTATTAAAATGCAATATTATAACAAACACATTTTTTATAACAAATAGATGATAAGGTAGATAACATGTATCTATACTGTTAGAATGTTAACCACATGTTTTGACACAGGCCTTTATTCTTGGTGTAAACTCTACTATGTCAGTACGGATGCTTTCCAAGGGAAAGACAGCTCTTTCTATTCTTGAGAAATCCCTTCTTCAAGACTGCTCTTGTAAAAGAAATTTCTTGAGAGCCTCAACACTTGTGTGGGGCTTAGCATAGATCATCAGCTCAAATTTTGGCCATATGGAGTAATCTATCAGGTTCAGGTCTGTGTGATGTAGTAGGAATGTCATTTTTCCTAAAAAAAGAAATCTGTAATTTTTTATTTTAACCAATCCTGCATAATGTTGACACTTTTGGAAAAGTAGAATCTTTCTGAAAGGTTCAAGACTGATTTTTAATTAGAGTTCTGTTCTACCACTACCTGGAGAATCTCTATCTTGTGGTTTCTGGCACTCACTTAAACCTCTGTTGATACAAAATGTCACTTTTCTTTGCCAAATGATCCCTGTCCAGACCATCACACTTCCAGTATTATGTCTTTTTAGACTTCTAGACAAGCAAATGTATCTATTTGCTTGGCACTGATTTGGTATAGATACAATCATTTTGCTTGTTAAATTTTTCCTCCAAGATAAAAACTTTTTCATCTGTGAAGAGAATATATTTTGACATCATCATCTCCATACCCCTGTAAAAGGCATTGACAATGAATCAGTTTTTTCTTCTTTTATGTCTGCATCAACATATGGTAGGTACCATGCTTTAAAGCCTTAAGCTTGAGGTTCTTTTTCAGTATTAGATGACTATTTGTCTTGAGACATTCATCTGTAAGGGCATCTTTCTCTAGCACTGGCAAGGATTTCTCATTCAGCTATTCAAAGCCTTAAGCATTTCTAGTCCTTTATCCCTCAAATAACCACTTCTCGGTAGGTCTCAATACTGTTAGTTTTCTTGTATCTCTTAATGATAGAGTATATCAAATTTTGTTAACATTCCCTGGTTTCAGATTTATTCATTCCTTGGAGAAAAATCTGCAGAACTGTCTTATATTTTCTTTGTTCTATTAGCCATGGAGAAACTACATGAATGCAACTTACCTTACATGAAATTTGAAAAACATCTGTATAGCTAATAGAACACATATGAAAATTTAAATGAATGCAGATGTCACAGGAATAAAAAACTAAGACAAATTTTGTATGAGAGCTTATTAGCATACAGAAGTATTGATATAATTATATTGTGTTATCCACACAGCAGTAATTGATATTTGTATGAACAGAAATAAAGTTTATTAAATAAATTAAACAAAACAAATTTAAATAAATTGAAACAAGAGCAAAAAAAAACAAGGTTCAAACAAATGAAAATTACTGTATTTCCTAATATTCTAAGTATGTAATGTAAGTTACTAAAAAAAAAAAAAGCCAAAAGTTTTAAGTTTTAAAAAATCCACAGAAACTAGTAATTGAAATGATCAAAGAAGTATGTTAACATTTCACTGTGGAAATGATCAAAGAAGGTAAGTATGTTAACATTTAGGCAGGTGATGATTAAATAGAATGTTCATAGCCAGTGTTCTATCATCCAAATCAACATCTTATGAGAGGTCAAAAATGGTAAGCAGACATTGCTAGGAGTCACAATTTGCCATTGACAACAGTGACCAGAATCTTAAAAATCAAACATAAAATTTTGGAGGAAGACAAAAAAGCAAATACACAGGCTATATGCACTTTAATACTTTTCATTTCCAGTGCAAAAATATATTTTGTTTTTCAAATTCTCATTTACAGTTAATATAAATAATTCAGAGTCCAGTCATATAATTCATTTTAAGTAGTGTGGCCGTGCGCCTTATTTTGTATATTTTTGTATATATTACTCTTAGTATTTAGTCCATTTTCTTCCTCTTTGTTAGTTCTTTTGTCCATCTTTTTCTAGAAACTTCTGTCTTCCCTAACCCTTCCCTGTTCAAATGGGGGTGACCTAATTAGAATACAAAGAAGAGGTGGTAGCCTGGGGGCTAAGTGGAGGAGGAGAGGTCACTTTTTGACTGAGACGTCGAAGGGACAGGACGTATTGTGAAGACCTCCAGGTTGTTCTAGCATCAACTGGAGGACAAAGGACGGTAAGCCTAAGCCAACGTTCGTGAGAAATCCGAAGTATATTCTGATATAGGAACTTCGAAAACCTTTATTGGGAGGATTGGAGAGACGTCCAAAATCAACAACACTGAAAATTATCAATCTAGTATTCGCAACCATCACCCCAAGATCGTCGACACTTTGGGTACCCATTCTTTTCTATCATACTTCTAACTATCCTATTGTCTATCTTTTCTTCCCTATCTTTTTTAGTCATATAAGTAGTTTTAAGTAATTAGTCTTAGTCCTTATATTTTGTAACGCGCTGAATATTCTTTTGTCGCGAGGTCGCATAACGATCCTATCCGAGCATCTGCCGGAATTATATGTGGAAAGGGTTATTATTGTAAAAACGAGGAGTGTCGGAAGTGTAAAGGAATCCTGCAAAGTAAATAAACACGGGTGACGAGAACATAATTTTGTGTTATATTCCATTGTGAATCACTCACCACGTGCATATCCTACATTGGCGTCCGCGACAGGATTCCGATTATAACAGCTCCTCAATAATCCTGTATCGGTAGAATCCCTTTTTTTTGTGTGTATTATTATAATTTTTGTTGATTATTTTTTTTTATATATATATATTTTTTTTTTCTTGTTGGTATGGCGACAAATAGCCAAGTCGGAAGCACCGTACATAATGACGGGGCCAATGGTAACCCTCCCTTTGTAGTAACGGGATTTCTGGGAATGATCCCCATGTTTTCTAATTCCCAGGGTGACTCGGTTAACGTAAGACAGTTTTTTCAAACTGTGGAGAATATCGCTAATCTAGCGGGCTGGAATGATGTGGTGAAAATAGCAGTCCTCCAAGCCAGGTTAAAAGGAGAACCTTTGGCTACTTTTTTTTGTCTTTTAGAGCAGTACCCATCATCTTATGAGGACATAAAACGGGATTTGGTCAAATGTTTCGATAAGAGAAGGGCCGGGGACAAGAATATTATCGATCAACTTCTAAATTTAAAGCAAGGGGTCAACGAATCCGTAACGGATTTTACAATACGTACTAGAACTCTGCTATCAAGAGCTGTAAAAGATCATAGTAAAATCGAAGCCCTGCGTGACGATATAATATTAGAGAGGTTCATAAAAGGATTAAGTGGACAGATAAAAAATAATGTATTCAGACGATCTCCAAAATCTCTGGAGGAAGCGTTTGAGTTTGCAGAGATTGAGGAGAAGATTGAGATGGAGTGTAGTGGCCAAAACGAGCGAAGGGGAATTAATACAGCGACAGAAGCGAATCTTAGACCTTTTACTAGCGAGCATGATAACACCCCAAGCCCCAGGGTTGACTGCGAGGACAAGATCGACAGGTTAGAGAGACAGATCGAAGCCCTAACGGAGGCAGTTAGTAAACTCGTAGGTAATCAGGATAAGAAAGATAGAGTCACAAATAAGAAATGCTTTATTTGTAGCGATGGCGGTCATTTTGCTCGTAGTTGCCCAAAACGGGGCAGGTATAATTTAAACTTGTAAGGGAACGTAATAATAGCCAGTATTGCGCTCCTAGTATTAAGATAAAGCTGGCTAAGCAAGTCTTCCAATCTAATAAGGGTCTCCCCCTCATTCAGAGTACAATAAACAACATAGATATGACGCTCCTCATGGATACCGGAGCAGAAAAGTCCCTATTAAATTCACTAACTTTAAGACGGATACCAAGCGCCTATCTCCAAAAAGCTATCGTAGCAGAGAAAAAAATGGGCATCCGGGGAATTAATGGAATTGTAACTGAATGTGAACAAATCCTGCAGGTTACGATAACTCATAGCAATCACACGCATACCACGACCATTGCATGTATGCCCTTCCCTGATCATGTTGAGTATGAGGGTATTGTGGGGATGGATGTTATTAATAGCATCCCTGAACTGGTGGACAGTCTGAGGAAATCGATGAATGTTGAACGGCACAACCCAAGTAAGAATCCAATTCTACCCATTAATTGTCTTGATAATGTCCCTGTGGAGATCCAAGGACTTGATAGTTTAGACCCGGTTGAAAGGGAAAGGGTTTATAGTATCTTTAGAAAATACCCGCGGTGTTTCGCTAACACAATCGAGGAGCTGAAGGGAATGATAGGGCCGTCCCATAAACCCATAATCAATTCTACCCGCCCTATAAATACTCGCCAATACCGAATCCCCGAATGTTACCTAAAAAGGTTGAAGATCTTAATTGAATCATACCTAAAGGCCGGCATTATAGAGGAGAGTTCATCTGAATGGAACTCTCCCATACACATTGTGGAAAAGACCGCTGACGAAATACGGATGACCTTAGACCTCAGACGCATTAATGAAGTGACCGCTTCACAAGAGTTCCCTCTTGCCCGAGTTGATGAAATTCTGAGTAAGCTTCATGGCAATAGATACTTTTCTGTATTGGACCTCAAATCTGGTTATTTTCAAATCGACCTCGACCCATCTGTGCGTCACGTATACGCCTTCTCGACTCCTTGGGGAAGTATCAGATGTGCCGCCTACCCCAAGGAGCGAAGAATAGTGGTCGTTTCTTCCAAGGTGTAATGTCTAATCTCCTGGCACCATTCATTGGGATCAACTGTTATGTGTTCCAAGATGACATAGTCATCTTCTCTAAATCTTTTGAGGAACATATAACGCTGCTCGATAGGATTATCGGAATTCTTTATAATGCCAATCTTAAATTACACCCGAAGAAAAGTAAGTGGGTAGTCGAAGAGGTACGATATCTGGGACATATTATCAGTCAGGAGGGAGTACTCCCGGACCCAGATAACGTACGTGCAATTCGTGAAGCACAACCTCCTCGCAACATCAAGGGCGTGCGCAGTTTCTTAGGAATGGTCGGCTTCTTTCGAAATTTTATTCCTAATTTCTCGGACATAGCCTTACCGTTGACAAATTTGACAAAAAGGAAAAGTAAATTCAATTGGGATAATAGTTGCCAAGTTAGTTTCGAAAGATTTAAAATGTTGTTAACAAAACCCCCCTTATTAAAACATCCCGATTTCTCAGCCCCTTTCCATTTATTCACTGATGCGTCAGACTATTGTGCTGGTTCTGTCCTTGGGCAGATGGAAGATAACTCATTTTTCCCGGTGGGCTATTTTAGCAAAAAATTCAATGGCGCTGAAGTGAACTATTCTACGATCGAAAAGGAATGCTTAGCAATCATATTATCTTTCCGCCACTTCAAACCCATCATTTTGGGACACAAGGTAGAGGTCCACTCTGACCATAGGCCTCTGGTATTCATAGGAACCATGAAAAATCATAATAAACGGTTAATGAGGTGGTCTATGGAGTTAGAGGATTATGATTTTAATATTAACCATATCAAAGGAAAGATAAACCTAATAGCTGATGCATTATCTCGTCCCGAACCCTTTGAGTCCAAGAAAACATTGCGGGAGTGTAACGTTAATTCCGTTCACTCCGATCTGTGGAAGAGGGTAGTCATGTCACAGGAGGAAGATGAATTCCTTCTGAAAATAAAGAAAAACCGCATCAATCAGAATCCTGGTCCACCAATTGCAAATGATGGTATCAAACCCGAATTTGTGCTAGATGGCGGTGTATTAATACATATAAAACCGGGGTGCTTTGGACTCCGCCAGTGGAGGCAAGTTTGCGTAGGAAAGGGAATGATAGACGAGGTAATTAGGGCAGTCCATTGTTCACCCTTATCAGGCCATCTTGGTTTCGAGAAGACTTATCATTTAATTGACCGTTACTATTATATTAGGAACCTTAGGGCACACGTTAAGCGCATCGTTCGTTGCTGTCAGATTTGTCAAAAGCATAATCTCCATCATGGTCGTGCCCCATTCCAGGAAACGGAGGTAGCTGAGTTTCCCTTTCAAAAAATTGCTATCGATGTTATAGGCCCTCTTCAAATATCTCCGGGAGGCAACCGTTATATTTTTACCATGATTGACATCTACACACGCTTTGCCGAAGCAGTCCCTATTAAAGATCAATCAGCTCAAGTTGTAGCGGATGCCATCTTTGATTATATAGTTTGCAGGTATGGTTGCCCTGATATTGTCATTTCCGACCGCGGGAGTAATTTTACATCAAAAATATTTCAGGACGCTTGCAATCATCTACAAATAAAGCATAACATCACGACTGCGTACCGCCCATGCTCTAATTCCATCTGTGAGCGTTTTAACAAAACACTATGCGGTACTATAGCCCGCATATCGGAGGGAAATAATCGGAATTGGGACTCATTTATATCACCAGCACTATTTGCATACAACAACGCTACCCATGCGTCAACTAACGAATCCCCGGCCTTTTTATTATATGGCTTTGACCCCCGATTCCCTGTTGCGTTCCCATCGGAACGGCAGGATATCAGCCTGGAAAAGCCCCGCGGAATGGAATTGAGAGGTAGATTAAGCGCTATACGGGAAGCCGCTTATGAACTGGGGAGGCAACGGAACTCTAATAACCGAAAACGTATCAACCAAAATAGGGAACTGAACAATTGGGTGGAAGGACAACGAGTATGGTTACTCCGTAAAGGTAAAAATAAGAACTCTGGGAAGTTCTCGGCGAAATATTTAGGACCCTATCGGATTACACGTATACTAGGCCCCGTCACTATGGAAATTGGTGATAATCGTAAGAATAACAAGTTTATTGTACACGTAGATCGCTTAAAACAATGTTATGTTCCGATGTATAAAAACGCGAAAAGAAGAGAGCATAACAGACACCTCACGAAACCAGAAGATGAGGAACCGATTTACGATTCGAACGATGAAGATATAGGTGAATATATCAGGTACTGGACTCGTGATAAAGATTGCCCTTCACACGGACCCCAGGATCAACAGAATGGATTTGAAAGACTTGATGATGATGGCAATCCTGGCATTAGATCCAACCCGTCACCGAAGCGGCGGTACGACCTACGAGGTCGCAGATTAGATTACCGTAAGATACATTACGGTAAATAACCTTTTGTGGGGGGGCGTATGTGGCCGTGCGCCTTATTTTGTATATTTTTGTATATATTACTCTTAGTATTTAGTCCATTTTCTTCCTCTTTGTTAGTTCTTTTGTCCATCTTTTTCTAGAAACTTCTGTCTTCCCTAACCCTTCCCTGTTCAAATGGGGGTGACCTAATTAGAATACAAAGAAGAGGTGGTAGCCTGGGGGCTAAGTGGAGGAGGAGAGGTCACTTTTTGACTGAGACGTCGAAGGGACAGGACGTATTGTGAAGACCTCCAGGTTGTTCTAGCATCAACTGGAGGACAAAGGACGGTAAGCCTAAGCCAACGTTCGTGAGAAATCCGAAGTATATTCTGATATAGGAACTTCGAAAACCTTTATTGGGAGGATTGGAGAGACGTCCAAAATCAACAACACTGAAAATTATCAATCTAGTATTCGCAACCATCACCCCAAGATCGTCGACACTTTGGGTACCCATTCTTTTCTATCATACTTCTAACTATCCTATTGTCTATCTTTTCTTCCCTATCTTTTTTAGTCATATAAGTAGTTTTAAGTAATTAGTCTTAGTCCTTATATTTTGTAACGCGCTGAATATTCTTTTGTCGCGAGGTCGCATAACGATCCTATCCGAGCATCTGCCGGAATTATATGTGGAAAGGGTTATTATTGTAAAAACGAGGAGTGTCGGAAGTGTAAAGGAATCCTGCAAAGTAAATAAACACGGGTGACGAGAACATAATTTTGTGTTATATTCCATTGTGAATCACTCACCACGTGCATATCCTACATAAGTAAGTATTCATTAAATTAATAAATAATCTCTAAGTATATTGAATAATTCTGGTTAATTAAAAATTACCTCAGAGGATCTTTTTGTTTCTGATAATATTTCTAGTAATTCATCATTTGATAAGAAAAAAAATCTAGGAAAGAATAAGCGTTTCTTTTCTAAATATCCACTCAAGCCCTATAAAAATTGTATGAAACATACTATTAACAGTTAATTTGAAAAATTTAATTGATATGCATTAATATCTCTAATATATTAATATAATCATGTAATATTTAGACAAGTACATAATAATATTAAATATATACCATATATCTTAGCAGATAAGACAATGTATAAATTTTCGTCAAAGTTTTATAGTTTTAGCATATATCTATCCTATAAGATGACCCCCAAACTATCAATGGACTATAAATTTCGTTTAGATCAGTTATCATCATCTGGATAATGACACTATAACATATACGAAATTATGTCCTATTCGTAATTTTTTGAAAGAACATCAAATTTTATTTTCTTGCATCTGGTGGCACTGACTTGAGATTGTTGCAAACATTCACATTGATTCGGGCCTTCAAGTACCTTGACTATTTACAAAAACATTGTATGACCTATTCTATTTTGTGGACATACTCTACTCTCTACTAATAAATAATTATGGTTTGCTCCGTTTTACTGTAATGGTTTTAATTTATATACATTTCAATCTAATTTTTTTGTATCTGTCCTATAAGATAACCCCGGATTTTCAAGGATACTTTTTTATGATTCAACTATCATCTTATCTGCTGAGATATATGGTAAATACAAATAATTCCATTTATTTAATATAATATTTTTAATTAGTTGATTATACAAGTCAATTATACAGTCAAATATTTTAAAAAAGATTTTAAAAAAAATTTTACATAGTTGTAAGCTCTTGCCTCTAATAAATTACATAAAATAATTATTTCAAATAACCAATGGGTAGAGATTCTGAATTTAGTGTTAATAGTACTGAAAAATTTTTATGCAATATTAATAATGTTAATTTTTACCAAAATTATAGAATGGCTTCTCTGATATTAAAAATATGTATCCCTCTATCACAAAAGTGATGATAAATAAAACGTTATGGGAAGTAAATTTACAAAAAGAATGGTTATGGTAAATTATGTTTGTTTTAAATAATTATTTTGCTCTTGATGAACAATTTCATAAGCAAAAAGACAAAATCTCAATGGTTTCATGTTTAGGTCCAAAATTAGCTGAATTAACAATGTTATCAATAGATCAAGCAATAGTTAATATTAATATTATAGTTTTCATGAATAGGTACAGTACATAGATGATTGTTTTGTTATATTTGGTGAAAAAATAATAAAACCTGTTAAAATATTGGAATTAGTAAATAATATACATAACAAGTAAAATGGCAAGACCATTTTTGGGATGAGACTATGTCTCAGAGACTCACTACTAAACAAGATCACTTTGACACCCATGGTGGGTCTTGTTCTCATTTTCCAATCTTCTTTGGTATCGCTGGTTTTGAGTGTAACCATTCAAACTTTGCTGGCCTTGGCCACGGCCATGACCACAAGGCATTTTTAGTGAAATTAACCTATCTAATGTCAAAATTACTCTCTGTTGCTTGTCGCCACAGATTTGAATTTTTGTCGATGCCTAAAGCCTGGTGTAGTGCTACGCAACTATGTATTATTGTTATTATTATTATTATTAATTATTTTCTCGGTTTCCTTTTTGTATGTATCGGGTTTTCTTGGTTTGTACCGTGTCGCGTGGAATTTTCTTATGATGTCACCTTAGGATACGTGAGAAGCTTTCTGATTGGTCCAGAGTGGGACAATAAGTGAAGCGGACTTCCGGAGAGCGGGAAATATAAATTGAGGGACTCTCACGATTGAGGACACTTTTTGGCTGCTTTTGGATTCGTCGAGGAAGGTTGCCGAGGAAGGGTCAGCAAGGACGTCGGAGTTAGACCGGGAGAACAGGAGTCTAGAAAGGGCGACCACTTTCAGTCGGGAAGCACAATCCGTTTCCATCGTAGTGTAATTGAGAAGTATCAACGAGGGACGTACTTCTGGTGACGTAAATTACGTTCAGGTATCGGAAAGAACTATTAGTTTTGTGAATTAACGTAAAGAAAAGGAACGCTTGGAACTCGAGATCGTGTTGCATTTACTTAACATAATACCGTGATTCGTCGAAGGCTAATATATGCAATTATTGTATAGAAGGAAAATGTGTATGTATATATGTATATAGAGTATTGTAAATTTCGTTAGTTTTAAGTCGTGTATCGTGTAAACTTGAGGGTTAGGAAGCATCTCGCGGTTATTGTACTGTTAGAATAAATTACTGTTGTTTCGCCAAATTCGTGCACGTGTAATTGGTCATTACTTGAGTCCTTAACATACATCCTTATTACATCCGTGGACTTAGATCCATCGGATAATCAACATTGGCGTCCGCGACAGGATATTGATCGGGTTGTTTGTTGTAAAAGGACCGACCAAACGTGCATCTTGTATTAACCCCTCATCCTACTGCCGCTTATATCTGTAATTATAGCCATTGGAATTGTAAATTATATTATTGTAAAACCAAAAGGTTTCGGTAAACTATGGATGAACAAATTACCAGCGGATCTTCAGGGGCAGGGGAATTGGGCAATGTGCCTATTGTAACGGGATTTATGGGCATGATCCCATGTTTTTCGAACCTGCCCGGAGATATTTTAGATGTGAGTAGGTTTTTCCAAACCGTCGAGAACGTCGCGTCGTTGGCAAGCTGGGATGAGACTGTGAAGGTCACCGTAGTTCAAGCCCGCCTAAAAGGTGAGCCCTTGTCTTTATTTTTCGATTTAAGGGACCAGGGCGTCATGAGCTATGATGAAATAAGGAGGGCTCTTATAAAGTGCTTTGGTCGTAAAGAAAAAGAACAGGACCCGTTTGATCAGGTATTAAAGATCTCCCAGAGAAGAGGGGAGAGGGTTTGCGAATACGGGATTAGGATTAAGTCGTTGTTTTCACGAGCGGTGACGCGCAATTCTAATTTAGCGACGCTTCGCGACAATGCTGTTAAGGAATGCTTTATAAAAGGACTACTAGCGGAGATTAGGAGGCAGGTGATGCAGAGGCGGCCGGACACCTTGGATGAGGCGATAGTAAAGGCCGAAGAAGAAGAGGAAATCGAATCGGCCTGCAACAAACGAGGTGGGATAAGTGAGGTATGCGCAAATGTTGAGCATGAAAGGGGGTTGGAGAGAAGGGAAGTACAATTGGGTAAGCGTGTAGAGGAGTTGGAGACTCAAATAAGGAGTTTGACCGAGTCCATGGCATCTTTACTCGAGCACATGAAGGGGAACAATAACCGCGAGAGGTGGGGAAAAGAGCGCCGTTGTTACACGTGTGGTGAAATAGGCCATATTTCGAGAAAATGCAACAAGAGAAGAGGTTTAAACTAGTCAGAGGTCATTTGAAAGGTCAGGCGAATGACCGGTTAGTTAAATTAGAACTGACCAGAAAGATCCACTTGTCAGACCGGGGGTTACCGATTGTAAGAGGTGTAATCCTAGGACGTGAAATTGCTGGTCTAGTAGATACAGGTGCAGAAAGGACCGTAATTAAGAATGAATTGACTGAATATATCAGGCGTGAAAATAGGAATTGGGTGGTCCCAAACAATTCATGTATTAGTGGGATGTCGGGAGCACTCATAAACAGTGATGAGGCCGTAGCAATCGAGTGCTGTTTCCACGATGGGAAAAAGGTATGCACGACAACACCAAGTGTTGGGTTTCCTGAAAGGGCAGGTTACGAGATGATCATCGGGATGGACATTATTTGCCAGCACCCTGGGCTGTTGGTGGGGATCGAATCAGTGGTTAAGGCAGATAAGCAAGGTCGTGAAGGGAGATTTTGTATTAATATAAATAGTGAGGTAGGGGTGGCAGAGGTAGAAAGAGAGGTGTGGAGATTGGATCACCTAGATGAACCGGTTAAGAGGAAAATAATAAATATTTTGAGAAAGTATCCGGACGCTATTGCTAGCGAAATTGCCGAGTTATCTGGCACTAGCAGACATATGCACTCTGTTAGCCTGACGTCGGAACGTCCGGTCAACGTTAGACAGTACCGAATTCCGTACAGTTACTTACCTGGCCTTAAGAAGCAAGTTAGTGAGCTGATAAAAGCAGGTATATGTGAGGAGAGCTCATCGGAGTGGAACTCTCCTATACATGTTGTTCCTAAAAGCTCTGGTGAGATTCGTATCACTTTGGACCTGCGAAAAATTAATGATATAACAGAACCCCAAATATTCCCGATGGCTCGAATAGACGACATCTTATCCCAACTTAATGGGAACAGATATTTCTCGGTATTGGACTTAAAAGCAGGGTATTTCCAGATTCCTCTAGATCCCAAGGTAAGACACATATTTGCGTTCTCCACACCATGGGGAAAATACCAACTTTGTAGGATGCCTCAGGGTGGGAAGAATAGTGGGAGGTTTTTCCAATACATTATGACGAAGATCTTAGCAAAATTTGTCGGAAATAGCTGCTTTGTGTTTCAAGATGATATTGTATTATTTTCACAAAGTTTGGAGGATCATCTTGAGCTTGTCGATCGAGTAATTAGTACATTAAGGGATGAGGGCCTAAAATTAAATCCGAGTAAATGCCAAATATTAGCAAAGGAGGTGAGATATTTAGGACATATTATTAATAGCGAGGGTGTGCGACCTGATCCCAACAATGTTGAGTCGATCAAGAAAGTGGAAACACCTCGTAGTGTAAAAGAGGTCCGCAGTTTTCTCGGTGTGGTTGGTTTTTTTCGGAATTTTATCCCGTCGTTTTCCGATATCGCTGCTCCATTAACAGAACTCACCAAGAAAGGGAAGAGATTTTTATGGAGCCCAGAATGTCAGAGAGGTTTTGAAAAGTTAAAAGAGGCAATAGCAAGCCCACCAATTCTAGCTCACCCGGATTTTGATAGACCATTCTATTTGCACACTGACGCATCTGACAACGCGGCAGCTGCGGTGCTCGAACAACGGCACGAAAAGGGACTGGCTCCGATAGGCTATTTTAGTAGGAGATTTCAAGGGGCAGAAATCAATTATTCCACAATTGAGAAAGAATGTCTAGCAATTGTTTTAGCCTTAAGACACTTCAAATTTTTAATTCTAGGCCAAAAAACGATAATACTCTCTGACCATAAACCCCTTGTGTTCCTTAGCAACATTCAAAATGGGAGCAAGCGTCTGACTCGTTGGATAATGGAGATTATGGACTACCATATAGAAGTCCAACATGTGAAAGGCGTTGACAATAAAGTAGCGGACTTCCTTTCGAGGAACGTTAACGGGGTTCATCACTTCGATGTTGAATCTACAAGGGCTGTAATCCCTAATAGATACGAGATTGGTTTATCACAGGATCGCGATGAAACTTTTGGCCCCATAAAAAGGGATTTACTGAGAAGCCCCGGGAATAGAAATATTGGGAGCTATATGCACCAGTATGTAGTAATAAGCGAATGCCTGTATAGAAGAAGCCTCTTGAAGTCCCGTGACAAGTATGTTAGCCAATTATGCGTAGGGGAGGATCTTGCTAGGGAAGTGATTAAGGCTGTTCACGAAAACAATCTGTCGGGGCATTGGGGCGTGCGAAAAACTATAATTAACATTGAGAAACACTATTATATTCGGAATTTGAGAGAGAAGGTCGAAGGTGTCATTAAGACGTGTGAAAGGTGCCAGAGGCATAATGTACACAAAGGAAAGGCTCCTTTCCAAGAAAACGAGACGGCTGAGGCACCTTTCCAAAAGATTGCTGTGGATATAGTAGGACCTATCCGCACATCGAGCAGCGGTAACCGATTCATCCTTGTAATAGTAGATATTTTCACTCGTTTCGTCGAAGCACACCCTTTGAAGGACCAAACTGCATGGTCTGTGAGTAATACAATATTTAATGAAATCGTTTGTAGGTACGGTGCCCCAGAAGTAATTATTTCCGATAGAGGTACCAACTTTCTATCATCTTTATTCTCGGACTGTTGCAAGTGGTTAGGAATTAGGAGGAACATTACTACCGCTTATCGACCTTGTGCGAATGGCACGTGCGAACGGGTGAACAGATCGTTAGTCGAAATGATAACTAAATCCTCTGACGATGGGAGAGTCGAATGGGATGAAATGATACCTTCTGCATGTTTTGCCTATAACAATTCGCACCACACTGCCATAAATGAGTCACCTGCCTTCCTCTTGTATGGTGTTGATCCCCGTACCCCTAATATCGAATACCTGCCTGATGATATGTCTACCGATGAGCGTAGGGCATTCCTGGTCACGAAACTCCGTGCATTACGGGAAAATGCGAGTATCCATGCGCGAAATTACAACAAGAAAGGAAGGGATTATCGAAGCAAAGGGAGAACATTAGTAAGTTTTTCGGAAGGGCAGAGGGTTTGGGTGAGAAAGAAAGGTGTTAAAGGGAATAAGTTTTCTTATAATTATAAAGGACCCTTTCGGATCACCAAGGTGATAAACCCAACTACGTATCGTGTGGAGGGTTGCAATATGAAGGATCAGGAGACTGTCCATGTCGATCGCCTAAAACCTTGCTATGGCTATCCGATTTGTAATAAGAAAAAAAAGAGGGAGGATAGAGGAATTGTACTGGAGGATGATGATGAAGTCCTGGATGATCGGTTGGTGAGGAGACGTGGGGTGGTCACTAACACGCAAGGTGTTGACACAAGTGGTGTGCAGAAGTGCACTGACCTTGAGGTGCGTAAGAAACCTTATAACCTACGTGAACGCAAAATTGATTTCCGTAGTTTGCACTACGGGAAGTGAGTCGCTTGGGGGGGAGATATGTAGTGCTACGCAACTATGTATTATTGTTATTATTATTATTATTAATTATTTTCTCGGTTTCCTTTTTGTATGTATCGGGTTTTCTTGGTTTGTACCGTGTCGCGTGGAATTTTCTTATGATGTCACCTTAGGATACGTGAGAAGCTTTCTGATTGGTCCAGAGTGGGACAATAAGTGAAGCGGACTTCCGGAGAGCGGGAAATATAAATTGAGGGACTCTCACGATTGAGGACACTTTTTGGCTGCTTTTGGATTCGTCGAGGAAGGTTGCCGAGGAAGGGTCAGCAAGGACGTCGGAGTTAGACCGGGAGAACAGGAGTCTAGAAAGGGCGACCACTTTCAGTCGGGAAGCACAATCCGTTTCCATCGTAGTGTAATTGAGAAGTATCAACGAGGGACGTACTTCTGGTGACGTAAATTACGTTCAGGTATCGGAAAGAACTATTAGTTTTGTGAATTAACGTAAAGAAAAGGAACGCTTGGAACTCGAGATCGTGTTGCATTTACTTAACATAATACCGTGATTCGTCGAAGGCTAATATATGCAATTATTGTATAGAAGGAAAATGTGTATGTATATATGTATATAGAGTATTGTAAATTTCGTTAGTTTTAAGTCGTGTATCGTGTAAACTTGAGGGTTAGGAAGCATCTCGCGGTTATTGTACTGTTAGAATAAATTACTGTTGTTTCGCCAAATTCGTGCACGTGTAATTGGTCATTACTTGAGTCCTTAACATACATCCTTATTACATCCGTGGACTTAGATCCATCGGATACTCAACACTGGTCACTCTATGCGATTTCCAGCCACACGGGCAACTGCAACCGCGACGGCTGTTCCTGTTAACTGGTAATCACCCCTCGAAAACCGGCGCGACTGCAACCACAAGTAGAAACAAAAAGTTCGTTCTACTGGCGACAGTTGCAAACGCACATCCAATCAGAAAACGTTTTTGTGCCACGTCATACTTTGTGTTGTATATTTGTCAACATATCTTGATTATAACATTTGTATTAACTCAGTTTCAGTACATTTAAATGCTATATTTGATATAAATCAAATCTGAATTTATAAAAGTTATTTGTTAGATTTATTTTAAAAAGTTTGATTACTTTTAATAATATACAATTGAATAAAATAAACGCTTATATAAAAGAAAAAAATATATTGATTATAAATGGATTAAATCATTCAAGCTTTCCTCTAAATAGCATCCAAAACTTCTTGGATAATGACTGATATCGAATTATGGGCCACTCTAAATTGATATGCCAAACTACGAAACGTTTCGCCTAAATTATATATAAGTATAAATTATACTCATACAGATATATCCCCTATAACCTTCAGCATCCGAAAGCCTTAATTCATTCATCAGCTGATGAAAGCATGATTGTTTAGCCGTTGATTTTCATTTCGCCAAGTTTTAACCCAGCATGAACGTTTTTTCTTATTTTTCTCTTCGTATATTCTTGCCAGCTCTAACAAAATTAGTGCCTTTTTTCTTTTATTCATTCCAGAAAAGGAACTGCTTGCTATTTTAATAAGAAAAGTAACTAAAATTCTGTAAATACTCTGAAGTAGAACGTAAAATGTCGGTAAACTCACGAAAGTAGACAAAAACAAGCTACTGTAATTTTATTGGTTTATTATAGGATCACGTGTTCTGAGTTGCAACGTCAACGAACAATGTGTGACCACGAGAAGACGTGCGTGACTCGCGCTTGTTGCGGTTGCAGTCACCTGTGTGGCTGGAAATCGCATAGTGTGACCAGGGCTTAACAAAACTTTCCCATTTTTGAAAAAAATAATCATGACTATTATATCGTTCAAAATTATTTTTTATTTTGCACAAACAAAATAAATATATTAATAAATGTAAAAACAAAAAAAGTTATATATAGTTAGTTTTAATATAAAATTATAATGACTAGCGCCATCTAGTTTCAAAAATGTTCCAATGCTAAAACAAAATATCTCGGGTCAACCAGTCAAGGTCAGCATATCGTAACTAGAGATATGTCAGGAATAACACGGGACAGGTAAATGGGGTTTTTCAAAGATTCATTTGTTAAAATTCAATTTTGTAATGTTTGCATTTCCAACTTACTAACAAGCAACCCATGTGCAAATCTTGCACTAGCGCCTGTTTGTAGAAAGAGTGTCACCATTTTGTATTTTATTTTGACTTGGTTCTCAGTCCCATGACTACCTACAAGTCTGGTTTTTTTTATATGCGCATGATTTGGGTACCAAATACTCTGTGCCAAATTGCAACTCCTGACATGTACTCCGTCATATCTCTAAGGTGTCTAGCTGTTATGGCACTGCAATTTTATAAACAAAACATAGTCTCATGAAAAATATTACTTTTGAGTTAGACAGAAAGTAATAGAACCTTAGTGTTTCTAGATGTGAAACTTACTAGACTGTGTTACTAGTTGTAATTTGATTAAATTTAATAAATATGTAAAAGAATGTAAATGTTCCAAAAATAACAGATTATAGTGCAAGAATACCACTATATTTAAAAAGGAATATGTTTAAACACATTTATAAAAAAAATGTGTAATAGAATAACTGATAAAAATAAGTCAAGAAATAGAAATACAAGATGTATTAAAGATATATTTAATAACTGTTATTTATTTAATAACTATCTAAAGCATTTAATTATGTGGCTACAAGCCATATTGTATTATATATATTAATATAAATTTAGTATAATAGCCCTTTGTTCTCCTTCCTTCTAGAATTTTCTTCCCTAACTCTTTTCTCTTGGGTGAGATGACCAGTTCCAGGAACTAATGTAAACAAAGGGAAAAGTAAGACCCTGAGGCAAAAAGGACAAGAGGCACATCATTCTTTTTGGAGACCTGAAAGTGCACAGATGTGAATTTGAGTACTCCAGGTCAAGGTTAGCAATGACCGGAGATCATTGCATACTCTGAGGAAGGAATCCTGTCCTATCGTGATGATGACAAGACAGTACAGAATTGACGATTGCAAAGTGAAAGCAAGAGGAGAATCTGATATAGGAAAACCGAACTTATCAACCCTTGTGAAAAGTCTCAAGTGGCATCTCACCCACCAAATATACAGAACCAATCCCAGATATTCTTATCTTTGCTAAAACTGACTCTTTACCTCCTAATGAACCTATCCTTTTTGTAATTTAGTTTATAGGATTAGTTTTAAAACTCATACCCAAGGCATTGTCGCGAGTAATATATGTCAGTTTATAGTGGTTAAGGTAGTGATCATACTGTAATGTTTGGTACATTTCTGTACAGCAATGTAACATTTAAATCATTATTAAGAACTTATATATGTACATGAAATAAACTACTTGTGAAATTACCTGATTTTCTTTGTCTGGTAATATGCTTTCTTTGTTTGATCACAATTCCTGCATACCAAATATCACAATTACAATTAGTTATAAAAGTTGGAACATTACTCTAATAATAATAGTAAAAGGGATTTAATTTACGATATGTTAGTTTAATTTGTGTTTTTCAGTGTTTTTTAAGGAACTTTTTAAAGTGTAGGCAGTTGCATAGCCTATAAAGGAAGGTCCAGCTGTCTATAATTTTGTTCTAGAACACTAGAGAAAATAAATGGTGATCGTCTAAAAAATTTTGGAGCCACTTTGTCTTCTATTTGTAAAAAAATATACTACATACATGTATTGGTAAAACTGGCCATCCATTAGGTATGTGTATTATTAAACAAGTGAGAGCAATTAAATATAAGTATGTTAGTTCAGCAGTAACAAAACACTGCAATTCCAAAGGGTGTGAAAATCATAAAAAAAACAATAAAAATATTAAATACAGAAAAAAACCTAGTGAAAGACAATATTATGAAAATTTTAAAATAACAAATGTTAATGAAAATTGTAGAATTAATGACAATTTGGAAAGGAAAGTGAGTAAATCTTGGCTACCAATTCTCATCAAGTGGAATCAGTGTTAAACAATACTATAGACTCATTTAACATATAGTCACATTAGAAATTGTCTGTGTGAACTGTTCAGTAAATTCATAGAAGAAATTATAACCAGATGGATGTATAAACAGATACAGTATATCAATGTAATCTTTAACTATTAGGTTAAATATTGCAGTTTGTTTTTTACGCTTGTAAATTTATATATATAAAGAAATATAAGATATTTCTTTTTAAAATATAAAAAATAAAATAAATATAATATATATAAAATAAATATATATATATTTATATTAAGCTAAATGTTAAATTTTTTTTCAATAGCATTGGTATCTGTATTTAAGTAATTGTGGCTGAAGAGGGTCTAGTGAAGACTGAAATGTATCCTACAAATAAAATTAGTCTTCTTTTTTTGTTATGATCTCAATTACTTGACTCTGTTACAGTTTGATAAGTCTTATACCAATTAATTATTTGAGATAATTACTTAATTTAAAATTTTACATATTTTTACAGACTAAAAAAAAGTTACTATTAGGAATATTGTTAACTATAAGATTTTTCTCTTGTTTTTTCTTTTTATATACAGCAGTGTATTAAACTCTGAAGATGAGAAGACTTACTTCTCAAAAGACGTAATTAAATTAAAATCATGTATTCCTTAAGAAAAGTCTGTTAATTTAAATTGAAAATGTAACTATAAGAAGAGCCATAAGTATTCAAAAAGAATGTATTTTAATTAGATATTGTGGGAAATGCCAGGAGGTAGGACGGAAGTTGTACCTCCTTTGTCTTCAGCGAATAGGTCGGCAAGACCCACCCCACTGTCAAGGATGGCTAATTTTTCGCGATATCCCGACTTGTCGGGATAGGTTAATTAATTGTCAGGTCGAGTGGAGGAAGTGTGTGGGTTCGACGATAAGGTTAAGGCGATATTCGAATAAACGGACCCAGGATGAAAACACATGACGATTTATTTAGACGGACAACAAAATACAAGAATCTACCGCATCCTGTCCCTAATCGTCGGGAGAGAGAGAGTTCACAATTGTTGGGGGGGTTCATACCTCTCGGTTATCGACAACAATCGCAGACGGTTCGTCGGCTCTGGCGTCTTCTCTGCGGTGGCGGCAGGATCGGGCTCGTAGGCGGAGTCGGGCGTCTTTGAATTGGCCTTCGTATGGGACTCGGTTTCGCCGGAGACGTTCATCTTCTTCAGACGTCAGCCACCCCGTTCTCAGATATCTCCCCCCTATTTATACTCCCGATCGCGTCCGTTACGATCACCAATCGCGACGGAGGGTGATGATTCGGGCTCCGTGACTCAGAAGTCGGGTCCGGAGAGGAGGGAAGTGAGTTTGACGGCGAAGACTGTTCATCCTTTGACTTGTGATTGTTATCTCTGATTTTGATCGTTATCTCTCGAGAGGTTTGAACAATAAAATTTTAAATTTTGATAATTTTCGTTTATAACATGTTAAAATCGGACTGGCCGGCTTAATGCGGTCTTCACAATATACTATAAATTATTTATTAAAATTCTTAAGTAATTTATTATTATATACTTTACATATTTATGTGTAAACTATTTATAAATAATTTATTAGAATATTATACTCACTTTATGAATCAGATCTAATAATTCATTTGATTTCTTTAGTTTTTCTAATAACTTATCAATTTTTAATATAGAAAAAACTTGAGGATCAGCTTCTACTGCACTCATAATTTCTCTCCAACTACTGTTAACAATATTGAATCTCCTAAAAAAAAAAATATTTTCTTGTTTTCATTAACTGTAGTTAAAATTATAAAAGAAAAATTAGTAAAAAAAAAACTTAGAAGTAATGAGTAGATCTAACCAAATGTTTTAAATTGTTTTAAATTTTTTAATTTTAAATATTCCAATCAATAGTATAAAACATTTTGTAACATAATACAAATTGAGGAAAGATCTCAAAGAAAAAATAATATGACATTTTAGAATAACATTTTTAAATTTTTATATTACTTCTAACAAGTGCATTGTCATTTTCAGAAAAGTATTCAACAGACAATAAACAATAAATGTGTTTGTGATAAAATAACAACTATTTTCTTACAGATGATATCAAAATTATAAGAAGATAATTAAATATCAATTCATGAGTAGACACTTAAAAAAATTTCAACTAAAACACTATGCCAATTAATTTAAAAAACATTTAATAGTCTATACTGCATTAAAACTTTGTAAGTTGATTAAATAATGTTTTAAAATTGATATTAATATTTTCATTATCCATTATTTATATATACATTCAAACAACTTAAGTAATTCAATAAATCAAATAATTTATCAAATTCTCTAATTATCAAACTCTCTAATTATCAAACTTATCAAATTATCAAAAGTTAGTTGATTTAATTATTCATTATTATTTTAGTTTAGTATGTTAATGACTGTTAACTGTTTTATCAGGTTAATTGGCAAAATGATTAATTTGATACTTTATACTATTATTTGTGATTATGACAATTTTACTTATAATGCATACATATGAAATATGTCCAGGGTGTAATTATTATCTTTCATATCCCTGGCTCTGCAGAAAAGAAAGTATCCCAACTAGGGATAGCTCCTTTCCCCTTCTTATCAAATGCATAGGTGTTAAAAATTCTCCAATTTCATAAAACTACTAGTTTGATTTTACACAAACTATAAAGTTGATTTACAAGTGTAACTATGTAATCATTTTTGACACCTAAATTGAATGAAAATTTTTCAGCAGATACTACATAAAGCACATATGACCAGCAGCAATTATGTTTTGCTTTTCAATAGCACTTTTCTTTCACTTTGTTTGCTTACCTAATGTTGTCAGCTTACTGCTAGACAGCAAAATTCAGGAATGCTTATGATAAACAGATCTCCCTAAACTAAAAACCTCAAGTGAGGAGTTGCTTAGTGATGTTTTTCTGCTATTTTATGCATGTTTTAAAAGTAATTCAAGAATTTTTACAATGCAAGTAAACTAAGCAATGCAATTTTTTCTCACTGCAGTAATACCACTACTGTGAGGCCAGGAACTCACCTGAAGATATGGGAGACACTGTTAAACCAACATCAATAAATGGATGATATATCCTTTTCACAAAGGTGGGGAAGTGAAGAAATTGGGTGCTGTAAAATTTAATTGTCATATTTCCAGTTGTAGATCGCCTGAGAAGGAGAGGGAGTGACATTGATCAAAGTTTTTGCAGTCACCTAACACTGAGTCAAAAGTGAAAAAGCAAATGCTTCCTTGGACAGGGAGCAACCAGGACTATGTAGGTATGGTTGCATCCTCTTTGAAAGGGAAGAAAAACACATTTTCTGTCATTTACAAGACAATTGTTCAAGAAAGAACCTAACCCAACTCTTCAAAGACAGCAGATCCCTATTGGGAAAGAAAAGGATGGTTGGCACTCCATGACCTGAAGTGAATCCATGGTAACAGCTCAGGGACCATTGGGGAGGTGGAAAACAACAGTTCAGATCAACCAAAAATTGGTATTTCAAACTAAAATCGTGAGAGAGCCAAAATTGGTAAAAATATTTTGTTTAGTTTTTGTTTTTCGAGAGAAAAATTTAAGGAGACAAAATGGAAAAAAAGTGTTAAAGACAATTAAAACTGTTTCCCACAGACTTATTTCCTTGTTGAAGGTGACACATTGAATGTGTCACCCGGAACCAACAAGTGAAAAATTGACTATTGGCCTCAATGCACTAAAATTACTAACAAAGTCATGGAAAAACCCAGGAGAAAGACCCCCTAACAAAAAAAAGGAGGTCAATGAGTCAAAAGGGGTCATCCAGTTTTTTCTTGAACTGTGTGTGTCTGGTTGCTCACCACCATTGCCACCATCACCACTCAAGAAAATCAATCAACGCTCAAGGGAAATTCTTGCTGCTCTGGAGGAAAGTGACTTCCAGACTCCCTACTTTCCAGAAAGTTCCAAACGGATCTTCAATCTCTATGAACTCTTAAGGTATTTATCAATGCACAAACAATTGTAAGTGCTCTCTCTCTCTCTCTCGTGGTCAAGGTCATGATAATAATAATAATGAGGTTCCTATATTATATCATATTATTAGCATCCACTAAGCATCTGTATATAGCTTGTTAATAAATAATATTGAGATAATAAATGGGTACTTGTGGAGTGTACTTCTTCCAGGTCTTCATCCATTCCGAGTCTGAAAGACTACAACGTGACTGCTCATGCATCAAAATTAGCAGCCAACCCAGTTTCTGTGTCTGTCTGTAAAGACATAGTGATGTCAGTCCTGACAAGGCATCAAAGAGGTGCTAACCCTGCGGTCACAAGTTGAAGAAAAGCTTGTGTTCTCAAGCACACAGGGTGGCTGACATTCAGTGATTTTCATCTGGTGATCTTCATCTTTCTTAGGCAGACAGCAGATTCACCCATCTGATGAGTCACTCTCTGCCCAAGAACTTTCCCACCTTCAACTTCAATGTGTGACCAAAGTACAAATTTATCCTTCATCGCTGTCTTTTCAAGGAACCTACCTGGGGACAAAAAAAGATCTCACCAATGGGGGACCACCAGGCATTCTCTCCATTATGTTTCATCTGTATCAATCCCATCAAGGCATCCCATCACTTGCCAAAGTCTTGTCAACTCTACTCCAGCCATTACCTTGTCATCTTTTTTAACTACTTTGTAAACATTTCAAATCTCAACCTTGTACTATAAGAATCTATTTGTTGATTCATTAAATGCAAATTGTATAGTAACTCTATGTCAATGTGAGTCTCTGTGTTCAGTATCACTACCCCATATGATCCTAACATCTCACATCATCCTGACAAGATGGTAAGAAAGGCA